>NC_092288.1:24243087-24270587 GCF_036320965.1 Panulirus ornatus | reverse complement strand
TCAATGACAGCTTGTTCTCTGGGTTGCCAATTACTGACAAGAGGTCTGGTGTGTGTGTGTGTGTGTGGGTGCTCAGGGTGCCATTACTGGCACAAGTGTGGCGTGTGTTCTCAGGGTGTCATCACTGCCTTGTGGAGGAAGGAAGTCATTGTACACTTAGTAAAGTCTTTACTTGAGTTCATCTTACACGTAAGGACTCTACTAACTCTACGACTTTACATAACGAATTTCATCATAAAATCCACCAATAGAATTCATCACAACCGATTATAGTTAATTAGCATATTCCAATATAGAATGTAAAATGCTTTCGTAACTGTCAGTCAAAATGGCACAGAAACAACTTAATACCTTACTAAGGCCATCTCATTTACTCTCTCTCTCTCTCTCTCTCTCTCTCTCTATATATATATATATATATATATATATACACACACACAAAGGCCTTAAAGAAGGCTGAACATCAGGGATGACAAAGAGCGACGGCCTACGCTGGCCGGACCCCTGGCGTCCGCCGTGATTGCGTCACGGATGACAACACCGGCCACTACAACCGGCGCACGTCCACTATATCGCAGTTCCACTCAGGCTTGACCTTTTGGACGGCAACCCTTAATCGAAATACTAAAATTTTCACCCTTAACCTTACGGCAGGCGGGGAAGTAGCCAGGAGGGCCGGGGCGTCGTCATCCAGGGCCGTGGAGACGAGATCCCCGGATAACCTGACCGTTACACTGAGAGAACCAGATACACTAACGCGTCTTGAATTGACGATTAAACTACACCATCAGGGGTGAGGATTATCCTCTTTACGAAGTTAATATTCGAAGTAGTGTGAATAAATCTGACGTATGTGAACGAAAGAACCATCACGGACGCCTTAGAGAAGGATATATGACTGGTAGACATATAACACAGCTGTAGGTGTGTCACTAGACGCCGGGTCCTCTTACCCAATAGCCGACCTCCCAGTTAAATTTCTCCAGACATTTCCTGTCTTCGTACTTTCTTTTTTTTTTCTGAACTTTCATCAGAATCTTACCACATCTTTCAAGCAAGCTTCTTATTCCCTCAGGCCTACTGGAGTCTAGTTTTAATGAATATTTCTTGGCATATCTCGTGTTTTCCATTCTTTATCCAAGGTCACATCACGTTTGCTTGATACTTTCACTTATTTCTCTAAGACAAAACGTTCAAATCTCTTTATCTTCGTTTATTTCTTCATCATATCCATTCTTGTAACATGCCACTGCTTCTGAACTAAACTTTACATTGATACTTTTCACTATCTTAACTGATTTCATATCTTTTCCATAGCACATTTCCTCTAAAATCCTCTAGTGATTATTTACATATATTTTTTTTTTAACTTTGTCGCTGTCTCCCGCGTTATCGAGGTAGCGCAAGGAAACAGACGAAAGAATGGCCCAACCCACCCACATACACATGCATATACATACACGTCCACACACGCACATATACATACCTATACATTTCAATGTATACATATATATACATACACAGACCTATACATATTTACACGTACATAATTCATACTTGCTGCCTTCATTCACTCCCGTCGTCACCCCACCACACATTAAATGACCACCCCCTCCCCCCGCATGCGCCCGAGGTAGCGCTAGGAAAAGACAACAAAGGCCACATTAGTTCACGCTCAGTCTCTAGCTGTCATGTATAATGCACCGAAACCACAGCTCCCTTTCCACATCCAGGCCCCACAAAACTTTCCATGGTTTACCCCAGACGCTTCACATGCCCTGGTTCAATCCATTGACAGCACGTCGACCCCGGTATACCACTTCGTTCCAATTCACTCTATTCCTTGAACGCCTTTCATCCTCCTGTATGTTCAGGCCGCGATCGCTCAAAACCTTTTTCACTCCATCTTTCCACCTCCAATTTGGTCTCCCACTTCTCCTCGTTCCCTCCACCTCAGACACATATATCCTCTTGGTCAATCTTTCCTCACTCATTCTCTCCATGTGACCAAACCATTTCAATACACCCTTTTCTGCTCGCTCAACCACACTCTTTTTATTACCACACATCTCTCTTACCCTTTCATCACTTACTCGATCAAACCACCTCACACCACATATTGTCCTCAAACATCTCATTTCCAACACATCCACCCTCCTCCTCACAATTCTATCTATAGCCCACGCCTCGGAACTATATAACATTGTTGAAACCACTATTCCTTCAAACATACCCATTTTTGCTTTGCGAGATAATGTTCTCGCCTTCCACACATTTTCAACGCTCCCAGAACTTTCGCCCCATCCCCCACCTTGTGACTAACTTCCGCTTCCATGGTTCCATCCGCTGCCAAATCCACTCCCAGATATCTAAAACACTTCAAATCCTCCAGTTTTTCTCCATTCAATCTTACCTCCCAATTGACTTGACCCTCAACCCTACTGTACCTAATAACCTTGCTCTTATTCACATTTACTCTCAGCTTTCTTCTTTCACACACTTTACCAAACTCAGTCACCAGCTTCTGCAGTTTTTCACCCGAATCACCCACCAGCGCTGTATCATCACCGAACAACAACTGACTCACTTCCCAAGCTCTTTCATCCACAGCAGACTGCATACTTGCCCCTCTTTCCAAAACTCTTGCATTCACCTCCCTAACAACCCCATCCATACACAAATTAAACAACCATAGAGACATCACGCACCCCTGCCGCAAACCAACATTCACTGTGAACCAATCACTTTCCTCTCTTCCTACACGTACACATGCCTTACATCCTCGATAAAAACTTTTCACTGCTTCTAACAACTTGCCTCCCACACCATATATTCTTAATACCTTCCACAGAGCATCTCTATCAACTCTATCATATGCCTTCTCCAGATCCATAAAAGCTACATACAAATCCATTTGTTTTTGTAAGTATTTCTCACATACATTCTTCAAAGCAAACACCTGACCCACACATCCTCTACCACTTCTGAAACCACACTGCTCTTCCCCAATCTGATGCTCTGTACATGCCTTCACCCTCTCAATCAATACCCTCCCATATAATTTACCAGGAATACTCAACCTCTGTAATTTAAGCACTCACCTTTATATATTTCACTGAAAACTTTTTCTAAAAATCTCTTCTTGTCCTTTCCCCCGACACTATCAGTTTGAGATAATAAAACAGACTTATGAAATACACATCATCATCCCGTTTACGATGCAACTAACGGATGCTTTAACAGGTTAGATGGCTTACTGTTTGTTAGGCAACAGAGAAGACGATGCTTTGTGAGACACTCACAGATCAGTACTATATTGGCTCTGACACTATAGTCCTGGGGCTCATACGCAACTCACACATAAACCAAAAAGAACTCATATGCACTCAGTCACATACGGGCCGCCCTGTGCCAGTGATGGCACACCAAACACACACACACCCGACCTGTGCCAATAATGGCACACCAGAGAACAGTCTGTCTTTGGCCGGTGTGAGGTTTCGTCATACAAGAGCTGGGGACCCCATGAATTTACCACACCTTCTCCGTACGATACAAACAGGCAAACAGGTAACGCAACACAAGACCTAGAGACCGAGAATCTATTAATCTCCTCCTGTCCTTCTCTTTCGCTCTTCTCTTCCTCACCTCAACCCTAGATCTCTCCAACTAACTCAAATTTAACAGTCAAAACCGCCTCTTTCCTCAGCCTATCATCAAAGGTGTGAGGTAAGGTTGTAAAACAGAGGAAGAACAAGATGATATAATTTCTGTCATTACTTATCTGTTTTCCACTTGTGTTGCCTCGTCTCCTCACCTTGTATATGTATGTACCATGTCTTTATACCCTTCTGTGTAAGCATACACAACCCATTCGCCAACCAGCCTAAAAGGAAGGATGAACAGCTGGACTAGCTGTGGGTCGACTTGCCATACCCACGAATCGAACACGGGCGGGCCCGTGCTTATATAATGGTCCGCAACGCTATACATAATGTGTGTGTGTGTGTGTGTGTGTGTGTGTGTGTGTGTGTGTGTGTGTGTGTGTACCCAGGGAGATGAGAATATGACATGATAAACACGTTCGACTTAGGCATTTACATCAATAAAAGTAGTTCAAATACTAGCCCTACTCTTCGCAGTTTTCTAGTTGGCCATCTGGCCTACAATCTCAATGTCGCGGGTTCGAACCTGGACAGATTTATGTTTTTCCTTTGTACCTGGACATGAGGTTGATCGGGAAAATAAACAGTCTGTCGTGCGCTACCATAAGTTCGGGGGCAAGTTGGTACATCCACTGGGGCCTGAACTATACAGGAAGGAAGTATGCGTTCATTTGAATATTCCTTCCCCATTCCTGCGTCACCATTAACATATGGAAGGGAAATATACCCTTATGCTCGTAGCAAATACATTGTTCGTATATTCGTGACAACAACAACGAGTAATACAAATATTATGCAAATTTAAGAAGGACATGACGTCAGACTTCGTCCTCTTATACAATTAACTGTCAGATTGCCGACAGATGTCAGTAGATATGATTCCGCTCGCCTAGATCCTCCTGCCATCTGGGTTCACATTACATAATTAGCGAACCGGTTGTTACAAGACCCCAGGCTAAGGCCAAGGGTAACGGTCACCCCCCCCCCCCCCCCTCTCCAACGGAAACCAGGATGTAAACAAAGAGTCAATGATATACGCGCGCGAGGGGGAGTGAAGATAGAGCAAGACTTTTAAAAAGATATACATTTATTTAGCGACTAAAAAGAATAAAAAAAATGGCTAATATTTAAACACACTGGGAAGGGTTAAATAAAAAAAGAAGCGAATCCTGTCTCGTAATAAGATATTCCGTTCCCTCAGAATAATACAGAGCTATTCCAACTCCAGCAGAGCACAATTTCACGTTAAAAAGCCGGATAAAAACGCCACTAACGATTATCTACCATAAATAATTAATTAATCTAATCTCAGAGCAATAGTGAACTTTAAGGTGCTGGTATATTAGGTACGATATATGGGTTATACCAACTTATACTCCGTCACCAAGAAATGATAATTCCACGATGTGAAACACTTGATAATCAGTATACGAAATAGTATAATATAATTGGTAAATAATTTAGTAGTGTCAGTACAAGATATAATATTCGGTTGAAGCTGACGACCCGGATGGGCAATAACAATTTAGAACAATCTCGATTGGCTAATAACGACTTATACTAACACTAGCAGGAAATGGCCTTGTCAGGTACGAACTAGTTCACTTCAATACACTCAGATACGCAGTCTGGTCGAGGTCTGGTCGAGGGGAGGGAATGTGAAGACCATAGCATGGTCTATGATCCACGACATGATGAACAGGGCAACCAAGCCAAACCCAGCTGGGCGGGCGGGCGGGTAAACCCTCACCCCCAAACAGGCTGTAAACTCGCTGGACGAATGTAAACCACAGCTGAATAAACCACCACGGTTGCCTGAAAATGATGAAAACCATCATCGTCAAGTTAGATGGGGCGCCTGTGGAGGCGGTTCAAGGTAAGGTGAGTTAAAGCAGTGTGCTTGGCTTGCTGGGCGGTCGAGCTGACCAGTTACGTAGGCCATGATAATCTCTCTCTCTCTCTCTCTCTCTCTCTCTCTCTCTCTCTCTCTCTCTCTATATATATATATATATATATATATATATATATATATATATATATATATATATACACACCAGTTCGCTGTATTCCGGGAGGAAGTGGTGCCAGGAACAAAGAATTGCCTCAGTTGCACAGACCCGCCACACTCGCTGTCATGTATATTGCACCGAAACCAGATCCCCTCAATCCACAGCCAAGCACCACTCTGTGGTTTACACCTCCTCCCACACCCTCCTCCTCCCTGACCGCTTCATATGACCTGGTTCAGCCCACGGACTGCCAGCAGCAAGTCACTCGCCCGTTGTAAACCACATCATTCCACTCCGCTGTATTTCATGCATGATGCCTCGCGTCCACCTTTACAAGTTCAGGCACTGATAACACTAGCCTTTTACCACTCCATCCTTCCACCTCCGTCTGTCTCCACCTTCCTCCTTGCTCCCCACCATTTCTAACACATAAATCCTCTTAGTCAGCCTCTCTTCACTCATCCTCTTCATATGTCCAAACCATTTCATCACACTCTGATCAGCTTTCTTGATCATACTCAATTTTTCCCTCACATCCCTCACATGATCAAACCTCCTCACAATACATACTATTCTCAAGAATTCCTATTCACCAAAACCATATTCTTTTGTATCCAGTACCCACGACTCGTTCCCATATAGCACCAATGGGACTAGTATTCCATCGGACACACCTGTCTTTGCCCTCACAGATAAAACCGTTTTTGTTCATACACTCCTTAATGCAACCCCCCTCCCTCGCCCACCCTGTAGCCCACATCACCTCTCCAAATTCCGTCCACTGTCATGTCCAATCCCAGGTATCTAGAACACTCCACTTCCTCCAACATTCTCTCCATTCAAACACATACTCAAACCAACCAGTCTCTCCCTATTGCTAAACCTTATTACCTGACTTTTTTCCTTATCATCTCTAAACTTTCCCCCCTCCCCCCTTCACACACTCCCGAACTCAGACGCCTGCTTCATCAGTTTCTCACCCGAGTTTACCACCACAGCAGTGCAATTCGCAAACAGTGCCTTCCCCCAGCACCTTTCTCTTGACCTCCTGACGGTTTCTCTCGTACATCTCCCAATCACACACGCTCCTTCCCTTGCAGGCATCGCCCACACACACACACCTCTTCTCTCTTTCATAAGCAACTTAACTCCCTCATCCCAATCACTCAGCACCCTCTCTCAAAAACCTGTATCTCAGCTTCCGCACGCCACACTCTTCACCTGGACACAAAACCAATGCTTCCCTAAGCAGCTTCCTCTTAGTTTAGCTTATCCTCATCTTAGGTTATTCGTCACCCAACCTCTCTCTCTCTCTCTCTCTCTCTCTCTCTCTCTCTCTCTCTCTCTCTCTCTCTCTCTCTCTCAGGCTCACTCACTCGCTGCAACATCCTCCTCACACCCTTGTCATTTCCTCTTTTCCTACTTCCCCCTCACGATCCCTTGCGCTTTCCTCTTTCCAAGAAGTGATCAGACATCCCACCAGCTGCCCCGCTCAACACGTTCAACATCCACACGTCTGTCCTGGCATGATCATCACTAGGTACATGATCATATAATGCACCTCAACTCTGGCCATTCTCACCAAAAGTCCGATTCAGTGTGTGTGTGTGTGTGTGTGTGTGTGTGTGTGTGTGTGTGTGTGTGTGTGTGCGTTGTACATCCTCTCTCATGGTAAATGATGTGGTGTACATCCGGAATTAACCTATTGGCGGCAACTGTCACATGGGACAGTTAGGTACCGTTTTTTTTTAGGTGGGTTAGGGTGGTGGGGTGAGGTGTGGCTCATGTAAATGGTCACTATTCCCAGTCTGGACTGGCAGTTCAGTCACCCACCCTCTTGTGGTGATAACAATGTTTACAACACTGGAGGATGACATAGCCGTGGACACCTCCAGTCCTCTGTTCTTAACGCTATCTTGCTAACGCGGGAAATGGCGAATAGTTTGAAAGAAAAAGAAATATATATACATATATATATATATATATATATATATATATATATATATATATAACTGACATATTTCTTTCTTGTATCTCCCCCACCAATAATATATGATCGTTACACGAAAGTGCACTCGGGAACTTACCCTCTTTAATTTCCCCTGAGGTAAGAATATATATATATATATATATATATATATATATATATATATATATATATATATATATATATATATATATATATATATATATGGTAGATACAAGGACGGGGTGTCATGCATTACTTGCAATATGGTAATATATAAAAACACTGGTGAAAGTAACGGTAGGTTTATGGGGTCAATAATGTCATTATGTAGGAAGTGTGTCATCCTAACTGACCAGTGTTGGGGTTAGTGAGGGTGGAGGGGCAACAAAGTGTTCTACCCGCATGACGCCTCCCTCACTCATGTCTCCCTGCACATTTCTCATGATCAACACCTGACATTTTCATGACGTCTGGTGCAATGCGGCAACGGGTAAGGTGGTACAGCAGTGTTGTTTAGCCTCGTCTGAAGCGGAAATAGAATTACTGTCATATTGAACGCAAGAACAGAGATATGAGGGTGGACGAGGCATGTTATATGTTCGGGCTTCGTGTGTGTGTGTGTGTGAAAGCTAGGATTGTGTACATGGCGTCCACACACAACACCAGCAGTGTCCTCTATGATAAGGTACGAAGATAAGGCTAATACATAATCAAAATGGAAAAGAATCTAAACGGAACCTATTTATATATCTAAATATACTCGCCAAGTCACTTATATGTGAGTAAATGCATTATATTAGTCCAGGCGTCTGGTTTTTCGACCATTTTTAATAACCTCAGCATGAAAGAAGATGATAATATAAATTCATACGACAAAGATTTGAAATAAAAAACAAATGACAGGAGTTATACAGATAGGAAGGACATACAGAAGAGTGTTGAGGTTGGGTAAGAGGGTTGAAACGTGATCACATGTTGACCGGAACCTAAGATGTCAGTCTACCCCAGCCGCTTTGTTGTCATGTTGACACATATTTCATGAAGTTTATACTTGTCTTGAAATATAACCGTACAGTATACATCTTGATGACTGTATACATCTTGATGAATGTATACATCTTGATGAATGTATACATCTTGATGGCTGTATCGTTAACACAGCAATGCGTCAAGTCAACTCGACTATGTGACGCGTCTTCCCTTCGAATACCCGAGAGAGGGGGTTTTCCACCCCCAGAAAACCTACGTCAGCACCGAACCCATGTCCTTGAAACACCCTTCCATCTGTGTCGTAATGCCAGCTGGTGTTAAGAGTCTGCCACGTCCAGCAAAATGCCGTGGAGAACACGATCACTGGGTGGTTATACTAGCCATAACAAAGCTAGGTGCAAGGGAACACACAAGCCTAGCCATAGTCAACTTGTAACCCTATCATAGCTTGGGTTTTCGTCTTGGCTGGGTTATAACGTAGCTCTGGTTGGCTTCCGCTATGTTATAACTTTGTTATAATGTTCTTAAGATCCCTCCATGTGGAGACAGGTCATGGATTTCTTCCCAGAACATTACACAGTTTACACTGAGTGATAAACTGGCTTTCTTCTGGGAAGATACGAAACTGGGATGACCCAGAAACCACTGTGGTAGAAGGCAACAAGTCACTTGGAAAAATAATAATAACCATATCTATCTATCTATCGCATACGGTAACTAGTATCGTATCTATCGCATACGGTAACCAGTATCGTATCTATCGCATACGGTAACTAGTACCATATCTATCTCATACGGTAACTAGTATCGTATCTATCTCATACGGTAACTAGTATCGTATCTATCGCATACGGTAACTAGTATCGTATCTATCGCATACGGTAACTAGTATCGTATCTATCTCATACGGTAACTAGTATCGTATCTATCGCATACGGTAACTAGTATCGTATCTATCGCATACGGTAACTAGTATCATATCTATCGCATACGGTAACTAGTATCGTATCTATCTCATACGGTAACTAGTATCTATCGCATACGGTAACTAGTATCGTATCTATCGCATACGGTAACTAGTATCATATCTATCGCATACGGTAACTAGTATCGTATCTATCTCATACGGTAACTAGTATCTATCGCATACGGTAACTAGTATCATATCTATCGCATACGGTAACTAGTATCGTATCTATCTCATACGGTAACTAGTATCTATCGCATACGGTAACTAGTATCGTATCTATCGCATACGGTAACTAGTATCATATCTATCGCATACGGTAACTAGTATCGTATCTATCTCATACGGTAACTAGTATCTATCGCATACGGTAACTAGTATCATATCTATCGCATACGGTAACTAGTATCGTATCTATCTCATACGGTAACTAGTATCTATCGCATACGGTAACTAGTATCTATCGCATACGGTAACCATATCTTCGTAAACAGATAAAACTATCATGGATTAAAACTTTCTAGAATGGTTTGTTTATATCATCTATGTCATCATTATTCCAGTCAACTACACGGGTGAAATTTGCCTCCCAACCCAACACACAAGCCAGGGTCACCCAACCTGGCGTGATATGTCGTCTGTCAAAGTTCTTTGTGGTCTACAATGGGAAGAAAAAAAAACATTTTTCCTTATTTTTTGTCTACTGTGACTGACGTCATCATGATAACTGGTGCCGGTGTTGGGGCCTACACGTCGGGGGGAAGAGAGAGCTATACTATGATCGGGGAAACAGGGAACAATACAATTTTGGACCTAATGTTTAGCACACTCTCCTCAAATAGGTTTATTATTATCTTAATTAATTATCAGCACAATACACACACACACCTGGTCTACTAACACCTGTCATCATTTCCTGAATGATATATATATATATATATATATATATATATATATATATATATATATATATATATATATATATATATTTTATTTTTTGCTTTGTCGCTGTCTCCCGCGTTTGCGAAGTAGCGCAAGGAAACAGTCGAAAGAAATAGTCCAACCCACCCCCATACACACACACACACACACATATATATATATATATATATATATATATATATATATATATATATATATATATATATATATCGTATTCTTTGCATTAATAATAAGTTATAAATATGATCAGTAACGTTACGAAGGAAGGAGTGGAGGGTGTGTGTGTGTGTGTGTGCAGTGTAGCCAGCTGGAGTGTGTGTAGATAGCGAGGCATCGTACACTGCTGGGTGACGGAGGGCCTTGCGGGTTGGTCACTGTGGCAAGTGAGTCATCGCCTAGCACGGCCCGCGGGGGGGGGGGGGGGTTGTTTACTGTCTACCATATTGCCTCGTCTCGAGCAACCACTTGGTTTTATAGAAGTGGTAATTGTTTACGCGCACAACTATGAAGAAATACGTCATATATATATATATATATATATATATATATATATATATATATATATATATATATATATATATATATATATATTCTTTCATACTATTCGCCATTTCCCGCGTTAGCGAGGTAGCATTAAGAACAGAGGACTGGGCCTTTGAGGGAATATCCTCACCTGGCCCCCTTCTCTGTTCCGTCTTTCAGAAAATTAGAAAAAAAAAAAAAAAACGAGAGGGGAGGATTTCCAGCCCCCCGCTCCCTCCCCTTTTAGTCGCCTTCTAAGACACGCAGGGAATACGTGGCAAGTATTCTTTCTCCCCTATCCCCAGGGATAATATATATATATATATATATATATATATATATATATATATATATATATATATATATATATTTTATTTTATTTTTTTATTATACTTTGTCGCTGTCTCCCGCGTTTGCGAGGTAGCGCAAGGAAACAGACGAAAGAAATGGCCCAACACACCCCCATACACATGTATATACATACGTCCACACACGCAAATATACATACCTACACAGCTTTCCATGGTTTACCCCAGACGCTTCACATGCCTTGATTCAATCCACTGACAGCACGTCAACCCCGGTATACCACATCGCTCCAATTCACTCTATTCCTTGCCCTCCTTTCACCCTCCTGCATGTTCAGGCCCCGATCACACAAAATCTTTTTCACTCCATCTTGTGGATCTAGGCAGCTCTCTTCAACTGTTTCATTGAATACGACAACTAATTTAGCAATTACCAGTTTCTCGTTAATGTTTCCAATTTTCCTAACGAGTCTCCTATACCACCCAGGGAGATTATCAATTAGCTGTCCAAAGTTCATGACGAGGATACAACCTGACAAGTAAAAAAAACAATAGATTTTGAGCGATCGGGGCTAGAACATGCAGGAGGGTGAGTGGCGTGCAAGGAATGAGTGAATTGGAACGATGTGGTATGCCGGGGGCGACGTGGTCAGTGGACTGAACCAGGACATATGAAGCGTCTGAGGTAAACCATGGAAAGGTTTGTGGGTCCTGGATGTGGATAGGGAGCTGTGGTTTCGGTGCATTACACATGACAGCTGGAGACTATGAACGAATGTGGCCTCTTTTCGGCTGATCCTGGCGCTAACATAATCGCCATTTCCCGCGTCACAATTGAGCGCGTGATCAAGTATATTCCTATGAGTCCACGAGGAAATGTAACACGATGATAAGTTACCAAGTGCACTTTCGTGTAATAATCACATCATCAAGGGATATCCAAGAAAGAAAACGGTCACCGTTGGGCAAAGAAAACTACGACACGCCGATCATTTGAAATCGTGGAAAACCGATTCGAACCCGGGCATTCCCGACAGCCACTCAAACTCGTACTAAAAAGCCGTTGGTTGGCGGGTTGAAGGTTCGAGCGAGGCGATGATGGACACGTGTGCTTTTTCATGACTTCATCATATCGTCTTACCAGTTTGTTTACCATCTCGCCCAGCCATCAAGACTGCTTATTGACATATGATCAGCTGATGAAACCTGAAATTCCTTTATTTTTTCCCCACTACACTTCGTCAAGAGGACCTGGGAGGGAGTGGACTGATCGCGTTAATATGGAATCGATGCAAGATCGTAATATCATTGGGTTTGTTTATCATTTTTGAGGTTATGGTGGGCAGGGCGAGTCCAATGTGACCTCCACACGTATCACTGTCTACACTGTAGTAACAACTGGTCATGACTATACATGTATTTACTGAGTAAATAGTGCTGTAAACCCCCTTTCTGTAAGCTGAGTTGAACAGCTAAGTATAATTATCATAATCAAACTTGTAGGTGGGTTGTACAGCTACGTAGAACACTCAAGCTTGTAGGTGGGTTGTACAGCTACGTAGAACAAACTTGTAGGTGGGTTGTACAGCTACGTAGAACACTCAAGCTTGTAGGTGGGTTGTACAGCTACGTAGAACAAACTTGTAGGTGGGTTGTACAGCTACGTAGAACAATCAAACTTGTAGGTGGGTTGTACAGCTACGTATAACAAGCTTGTAGGTGGGTTGTACAGCTACGTATAACAAACTTGTAGGTGGGTTATACAGCTACGTATAACAAACTTGTAGGTGGGTTGTACAGCTACGTATAACAAGCTTGTAGGTGGGTTGTACAGCTACGTATAACAAACTTGTAGGTGGGTTATACAGCTACGTATAACAAACTTGTAGGTGGGTTATACAGCTACGTATAACAAACTTGTAGGTGGGTTATACAGCTACGTATAACAAACTTGTAGGTGGGTTGTACAGCTACGTATAACAAGCTTGTAGGTGGGTTGTACAGCTACGTAGAACAATCAAGCTTGTAGGTGGGTTGTACAGCTACGTAGAACAAGCTTGTAGGTGGGTTGTACAGCTACGTAGAACAATCAAGCTTGTAGGTGGGTTGTACAGCTACGTATAACACTCAAGCTTGTAGGTGGGTTGTACAGCTACGTAGAACAAGCTTGTAGGTGGGTTGTACAGCTACGTATAACAAACTTGTAGGTGGATTGTACAGCTACGTATAACAAACTTGTAGGTGGGTTGTACAGCTACGTATAACAAACTTGTAGGTGGGTTGTACAGCTACGTATAACACTCAAGCTTGTAGGTGGGTTGTACAGCTACGTAGAACAAGCTTGTAGGTGGGTTGTACAGCTACGTAGAACAAGCTTGTAGGTGGGTTGTACAGCTACGTATAACAAGCTTGTAGGTGGGTTGTACAGCTACGTAGAACACTCAAACTTGTAGGTGGGTTGTACAGCTACGTAGAACCAAACATGTTGGGAGAGCGACGCAGACAGATGGTCTTCGGCTACACAGACCATAACCAACTCTGGAGTTGAGACGCACTGGCTAGCTGTCAGGCCGGGCCCATGGTTAGGTTAGGTCGTCCCTGGTACAAACAAGCGTTTGACTCCAATTGGAGAGTACAACCTGACTCCTGCTGTGGTATCTGGCTCCAGCTGCTGTGGTATCTGGCTCCAGCTGCTGTGGTATCTGGCTCCAGCTGCTGTGGTATCTGGCTCCAGCTGCTGTGGTATCTGGCTCCAGCTGCTGTGGTATCTGGCTCCAGCTGCTGTGGTATCTGGCTCCAGCTGCTGTGGTATCTGGCTCCGGCTGCTGTGGTATCTGGCTCCGGCTGCTGTGGTATCTGGCTCCGGCTGCTGTGGTATCTGGCTCCAGCTGCTGTGGTATCTGGCTCCAGCTGCTGTGGTATCTGGCTCCAGCTGCTGTGGTATCTGGCTCCAGCTGCTGTGGTATCTGGCTCCAGCTGCTGTGGTATCTGGCTCCAGCTGCTGTGGTATCTGGCTCCAGCTGCTGTGGTATCTGGCTCCGGCTGCTGTGGTATCTGGCTCCAGCTGCTGTGGTATCTGGCTCCGGCTGCTGTGGTATCTGGCTCCGGCTGCTGTGGTATCTGGCTCCAGCTGCTGTGGTATCTGGCTCCAGCTGCTGTGGTATCTGGCTCCAGCTGCTGTGGTATCTGGCTCCAGCTGCTGTGGTATCTGGCTCCAGCTGCTGTGGTATCTGGCTCCAGCTGCTGTGGTATCTGGCTCCGCTGCTGTGGTATCTGGCTCCGGCTGCTGTGGTATCTGGCTCCGGCTGCTGTGGTATCTGGCTCCAGCTGCTGTGGTATCTGGCTCCAGCTGCTGTGGTATCTGGCTCCAGCTGCTGTGGTATCTGGCTCCAGCTGCTGTGGTATCTGGCTCCAGCTGCTGTGGTATCTGGCTCCAGCTGCTGTGGTATCTGGCTCCGCTGCTGTGGTATCTGGCTCCAGCTGCTGTGGTATCTGGCTCCAGCTGCTGTGGTATCTGGCTCCAGCTGCTGTGGTATCTGGCTCCAGCTGCTGTGGTAATGCTTTGATAAGCATCTCTCGAGGTGGATCAAAAACCTCCACAGTGGGCAGACGAAGTCGCTCTAGCCTCGAGAAAAGTCTGTCTGCTGCTTCCCACTTTGTGTGTGTGACGATCCGTTACTCGAGGATAGGCCGTTATAATGCCTCCTTCTTCTTCCCTTGAGAGGCTTTGGAATTCTCATCCTTCCCTTTGTCTTTCCCACCTGCAGAGCCAACTGGTTAATTTCTGTCTTCCTTTCAGATGGTCTTGCTTGGGGATACAGTTATCCCGTCCCATGTCGGTCACTGTGAGGGAATGAAATTCTAGTTTTCCAATTCCCGCATTAGCAAGGTAGCGCCAAGGAACAGACGAAGAAAGGGCCATATTCGTTCACACTCAGTCTCTAGCTGTCATGTGTGATGCACCGAGACCACAGCTCCCTATCCACCACATCCAGGCCCCACAGACCTTTCCATGGTTTATCCGTGACCGCTTCATAAGCCCTAGATGAAAACACCTCTCATATGTTACTCTAATTCGCTCTGTCCCTTGCAGTCCTCACACCCTCTTGAATGTTCAGGTCCAGAGTACTAAAGGTCTCTTTCGCTTCATTCTTCTACCTCCTCTTTGATATCCCTCTTCTCCTCGTTCCTTTCACTTCTGAAACGTAGATCCTCTTCGTCAACCTCTCCTCACTCATCCTCTCCATTTGTCCAAACCATTTCACGACACCTTCTCCAGCTCTCCTATCCATACTCCACGTACTACCACACTTCTCTGGCACACAACTACCATTTCTGATTCGACCAGTCTACCCCACACTACTTACTCTCCTCAAACATTTCCTTTCCAATATATGTGAATCTATATTCTGTCTATATATATGGAAAACCCACGTCTGGCAATCATACAACACTGAGGCATGTACTATCAAGACACGTATATAAATTTGCCTTTACAGAATGTGGCTTCCCTTTCCACACATTCCTCAAAACATATACATTCTCTCGATCTCCCGATCGCCGCCTCCTGCGTGAGCGAGGTAGCGCCATGAAACGGACGAAGAAAGACCACAGCCGCTCCCATCCATACACGAGCTGCCATGTGCAATATATATATGAATATGAATATATATATATATATATATATATATATATATATATATATATATATATATATATATATAAATTCACTGATAACCATTGAGCAAAGACCGGTACAGCACCATAAGCTCTCCTTCCCACATCACGTTTTCTATGATCAGGGGCAGCTGGCTGGCTGGCGCGCAGGTAACCCACAGTTTCCATCGCCAATTAGCGAGGCGACGTGACAGCCACACCTGTGTGGCTGGACAACGTGTGACGCAATACGTTAAAAAGAAGAAAACGGGAAGTACTTCATTGAAAGACGTGTTACCAGAGTTATTCATTCACCTGTACGTGTGTGTACATTAATTCCACACAAGTGTTCATTCAAAATAACCTTCCCTTCATTCACTGGATGGCGTCCTTCATTCGCCAACCTCTTCATTCATTCACTTCATTCCTCGTTCACCCGCTCACCACTCATTCATTCATCCACTCCTTCCTTCATTCATTCACTTCACTCCTCGTTCACCCGCTCACCACTCATTCATTCATCCACTCCTTCCTTCATTCATTCACTTTGTTCTGTCCCTCGACCACTTTATTCACTCGGTCGCTTATTCATCCACGTCTATTCTTCACTGCTATCCCCCCCTCCCCCCCCCTCCCAGCATCACCACAGCCTGCAGTGCCCCAATCACTGTTGCAGACCTTGGCAACACTGCGTCAAGCCAGTGTACACCCCCGCTCAGGTATTGGACACACTGCTCTGTGTACGTGTGTGTGTGTGTGTGTGTGTGTGTGTGTGTACGTGTGTGTACGTGTGTGTTTGTGTGTGTGTGTGTGTGTGTGTGTGTGGTGTGTGTGTGTGTGTGTGTGTGTCGTGTGTGTAGTGTGTGTGTGTTGTGTGTGTGTGTGTGTGTGTGTGTGTGTGTGTGTGTACGTGTGTGGGTGTGTGGTGTGTTGTGTACGTGTGTGTGTGTGTGTGTGTGTGTGTGTGTGTGTTGTGTTTTGTGTGTGTGGGTGTGTGTGTTGTGGTGTGTGGTGTGTGTGTGTGTGTTGTGTGTGTGTGTGTGTGTACGTGTGTGTGTGTGTGGTGTGTGTGTGTGTGCGTGTGTGTTTGTGTGTGGGGTGTGTGTGTGTGTGTGTGTGTGTGTGTGTGTGTGTGTGTGTGTGTGTACGTGTGTGTTTGTGTGTGTGTGGTGTTGTACGTGTGTGTGTGTGTGTGTGTGTGTGTGAGTGTGTGTGTGTTGTGTGTGTGTGTGTGTACGTGTGTGGGTGTGTTGTGTGTGTTCGTGTGTGTGTGTGTGTGTGTGTGTGTGGTGTGTGTGTGTGTGTGTGTGTGTGTGTGTGTGTGGTGTGTGTGATGTGTGGTTGGTGTGTGTGTTGTGTGTGTGTGTGGTGTGTGTTGGTGTGTGTGTGTAGTGTGTAGTGTGTGTGTGTGTGTGGTGTGTGGTGTGTGTGTGTGTGTGTGTGTGTGTGTGTGTGTGTGTGTGTGTGTGTGTGTTGTGTGTGTGTGTGTGTGTGTGTGTGTGTGTGTGTGTGTGTGTGTGTGTGTGTGTTGTGTGTGTGTGTGTGGGTGTACGGTGTGTGTGTGTGTGGTGTGTGTGTGTGTGGTGTGTACGGTGTGTGTGTGTGTGTGTGTGTGTGTGTGTGTGTGTTGGGGGTGTTGGGTGTGGTGTGTGTGTGGTGTGTGTGTACGGTGTGTGGTTGTGTGTACGTGTGTGTGTACGGGGGGTAGTGTGTGTGTGTGTGTACGTGTGTGTACGTGTGTGGGTGTACGTGTGTGTACGTGTGTGTGTGTGTACGTTACATAACATGAACGTGTGTACGAACACTGACACACAGAGCGCGTCAGTGTTGACATGTATGAGAGACGCGCTGGGTCAACCCCGTGACCTTACCAGCTGTTTGACCTCATTGTGAGGCTGTTAGGGCCCCGGATAGAGCCGTCAACGACCTAATGAGTAGTTAGTGGTAGTTAACACCTCGTAAGGCCCCGGATAGAGCCGTCAACGACCTAATGAGTAGTTAGTGGTAGTTAACACCTCGTTAAGCGCCGCGCGCGAGAGAGAGTTCGTCCAGAGACCATCTTGTGCTCAGGGTCATGACACAGGTATTGTGGGGTCATGACCTGTCTGACGGTGCAGGGGGTACTGTCTCCTGCTGCTGGGGGTACTGTCTCCTGCTGGGGGGTACTGTCTCCTGCTGGGGGTACTGTCTCCTGCTGCTGGGGGTACTGTCTCCTGCTGGGGTACTGTCTCCTCTGGGGTACTGTCTCTGCTGGGGTACTGTCTCCTGCTGCTGGGGGTACTGTCTCCTGCTGCTGGGGGTACTGTCTCCTGCTGCTGGGGGTACTGTCTCCTGCTGCTGGGGGTACTGTCTCCTGCTGCTGGGGGTACTGTCTCCTGCTGGGGGTACTGTCTCCTACTGGGGGTACTGTCTCCTGCTGGGGGTACTGTCTCCTGCTGCTGGGGGTACTGTCTCCTGCTGCTGGGGTACTGTCTCCTGCTGGGGGGTACTGTCTCTCTGGGGGTCCTGTCTCCTGCTGGGGGTACTGTCTCCTGCTGGGGGTACTGTCTCTGCTGCTGGGGGTACTGTCTCCTGCTGCTGGGGGTACTGTCTCCTGCTGCTGGGGGTACTGTCTCCTGCTGGGGGTACTGTCTCCTGCTGGGGTACTGTCTCCTGCTGGGGGTACTGTCTCCTGCTGCTGGGGTACTGTCCTCCTGCTGCTGGGTACTGTCTCCTGCTGGGGGTACTGTCTCCTGCTGGGGGTCCTGTCTCCTGCTGGGGGTACTGTCTCCTGCTGGGGTACTGTCTCCTGCTGCTGGGGGTACTGTCTCCTGCTGCTGGGGGTACTGTCTCCTGCTGCTGGGGGTACTGTCTCCTAGCTGGGGGTACTGTCTCCTGCTGGGGGTACTGTCTCCTGCTGGGGGTACTGTCTCCTGCTGGGGGTACTGT
Organism: Panulirus ornatus; assembly: GCF_036320965.1. Classification (NCBI taxonomy): domain Eukaryota; kingdom Metazoa; phylum Arthropoda; class Malacostraca; order Decapoda; family Palinuridae; genus Panulirus; species Panulirus ornatus. The sequence continues at coordinate 24,251,631 of NC_092288.1, read as the reverse complement.
CTCCTGCTGGGGGTACTGTCTCCTGCTGCTGGGGGTACTGTCTCCTGCTGGGGTACTGTCTCCTGCTGGGGGTACTGTCTCCTGCTGGGGGTACTGTCTCCTGCTGGGGGTCCTGTCTCCTGCTGGGGGGGTACTGTCTCCTGCTGGGGGTACTGTCTCCTGCTGGGGGGTACTGTCTCCTGCTGGGGGGTACTGTCTCCTGCTGCTGGGGGTACTGTCTCCTGCTGGGGGTACTGTCTCCTGCTGCGGGGGTACTGTCTCCTGCTGGGGGGTACTGTCTCCTGCTGGGGGTACTGTCTCCTGCTGGGGGGTACTGTCTCCTGCTGCTGGGGGTACTGTCTCCTGCTGGGGGGTACTGTCTCCTGCTGGGGGTACTGTCTCCTGCTGGGGGGTACTGTCTCCTGCTGGGGTACTGTCTCCTGCTGGGGGTACTGTCTCCTGCTGGGGGGTACTGTCTCCTGCTGCTGGGGGTACTGTCTCCTGCTGGGGGGTACTGTCTCCTGCTGGGGGTACTGTCTCCTGCTGGGGGTACTGTCTCCTGCTGGGGGGTACTGTCTCCTGCTGCTGGGGGTACTGTCTCCTGCTGGGGGGTACTGTCTCCTGCTGGGGGTACTGTCTCCTGCTGGGGGGTACTGTCTCCTGCTGGGGGGTACTGTCTCCTGCTGGGGGTACTGTCTCCTGCTGGGGGTACTGTCTCCTGCTGGGGGTCCTGTCTCCTGCTGCTGGGGGTACTGTCTCCTACTGGGGGTACTGTCTCCTGCTGGGGGTACTGTCTCCTGCTGGGGGGTACTGTCTCCTGCTGGGGGTACTGTCTCCTGCTGGGGGGTACTGTCTCCTGCTGGGGGTACTGTCTCCTGCTGGGGGTACTGTCTCCTGCTGGGGGGTACTGTCTCCTGCTGCGGGGGGTACTGTCTCCTGCTGGGGGGTACTGTCTCCTGCTGGGGGTACTGTCTCCTGCTGGGGGGTACTGTCTCTGCTGGGGGGTACTGTCTCCTGCTGGGGGTACTGTCTCCTGCTGGGGGTACTGTCTCCTGCTGGGGGTACTGTCTCCTGCTGGGGGTACTGTCTCCTGCTGGGGGTACTGTCTCCTGCTGGGGGTACTGTCTCCTGCTGGGGGGTACTGTCTCCTGCTGGGGGTACTGTCTCCTGCTGGGGGTACTGTCTCCTGCTGGGGGGTACTGTCTCCTGCTGGGGGTACTGTCCTCCTGCTGGGGGTACTGTCTCCTGCTGGGGGTACTGTCTCCTGCTGGGGGTACTGTCTCCTGCTGGGGGTACTGTCTCCTGCTGGGGTACTGTCTCCTGCTGGGGGGTACTGTCTCCTGCTGGGGGTACTGTCTCCTGCTGTGGGGTACTGTCTCCTGCTGGGGGGTACTGTCTCCTGCTGGGGGTACTGTCTCCTGCTGGGGGTACTGTCTCCTGCTGGGGGGTACTGTCTCCTGCTGGGGGGTACTGTCTCCTGCTGGGGGTACTGTCTCCTGCTGGGGGTACTGTCTCCTGCTGGGGGGTACTGTCTCCTGCTGGGGGTACTGTCTCCTGCTGGGGGTACTGTCTCCTGCTGGGGGTACTGTCTCCTGCTGGGGGGTACTGTCTCCTGCTGGGGGGTACTGTCTCCTTCTGGGGTTATGTTATCTTGAGGGTATTGATCTCTGCGGGCATATACAGTGTGCTCCTGTGGGGGTTGGGTCTTGCATGTGGGGTACTCCCAGTGATGGTGACCCCAGTGATGGTGACCCCCAGTGATGGTGACCCCAGTGATGGTGACCCCAGTGATGGTGACCCCAGTGATGGTGACCCCAGTGATGGTGACCCCAGTGATGGTGAACCCCCAGTGATGGTGAACCCCCAGTGATGGTGACCCCCAGTGATGGTGACCCCCAGTGATGGTGACCCCAGTGATGGTGACCCCCAGTGATGGTGACCCCAGTGATGGTGACCCCAGTGATGGTGACCCCCAGTGATGGTGAACCCAGTGATGGTGACCCCCAGTGATGGTGACCCCCAGTGATGGTGACCCCAGTGATGGTGACCCCCAGTGATGGTGACCCCCAGTGATGGTGACCCCAGTGATGGTGACCCCCAGTGATGGTGAACCCCAGTGATGGTGACCCCCAGTGATGGTGACCCCCAGTGATGGTGACCCCAGTGATGGTGACCCCCAGTGATGGTGACCCCAGTGATGGTGACCCCCAGTGATGGTGACCCCCAGTGATGGTGACCCCAGTGATGGTGACCCCAGTGATGGTGACCCCCAGTGATGGTGACCCCCAGTGATGGTGACCCCAGTGATGGTGACCCCAGTGATGGTGACCCCAGTGATGGTGACCCCAGTGATGGTGACCCCAGTGATGGTGACCCCCAGTGATGGTGACCCCAGTGATGGTGACCCCAGTGATGGTGACCCCCAGTGATGGTGACCCCAGTGATGGTGACCCCAGTGATGGTGACCCCAGTGATGGTGACCCCCAGTGATGGTGACCCCCAGTGATGGTGACCCCAGTGATGGTGACCCCCAGTGATGGTGACCCCAGTGATGGTGACCCCCAGTGATGGTGACCCCCAGTGATGGTGACCCCCAGTGATGGTGACCCCCAGTGATGGTGACCCCAGTGATGGTGACCCCAGTGATGGTGACCCCAGTGATGGTGACCCCAGTGATGGTGACCCCCAGTGATGGTGACCCCCAGTGATGGTGACCCCAGTGATGGTGACCCCCAGTGATGGTGACCCCAGTGATGGTGACCCCCAGTGATGGTGACCCCCAGTGATGGTGACCCCAGTGATGGTGACCCCCAGTGATGGTGACCCCAGTGATGGTGACCCCAGTGATGGTGACCCCCAGTGATGGTGACCCCAGTGATGGTGACCCCAGTGATGGTGACCCCCAGTGATGGTGACCCCAGTGATGGTGACCCCCAGTGATGGTGACCCCAGTGATGGTGACCCCAGTGATGGTGATCCCCAGTGATGGTGACCCCAGTGATGGTGACCCCCAGTGATGGTGACCCCCAGTGATGGTGACCCCAGTGATGGTGACCCCCAGTGATGGTGACCCCCAGTGATGGTGACCCCCAGTGATGGTGACCCCCAGTGATGGTGACCCCAGTGATGGTGACCCCCAGTGATGGTGACCCCCAGTGATGGTGACCCCAGTGATGGTGACCCCCAGTGATAGTGACCCCCAGTGATAGTGACCCCTAGTGATGGTGACCCCAGTGATGGGCCAAACAGATGAGGCGTGGTTGTGAGTCTTTGAGGATGACCCTCACTTACGGCGGACTTCAGAAGCCACTGTTGGTGACAAAGGCTGATGACTTTCATGACAGAATTGAGCAATAAGGTTCCAGTGTCCAAGAGAAATGTAGTTGAGAGTTAACCATGAGACCATTTGGACTACTACTGTATGGTCCCAACATAATGGGTCTTTGGACAGACGATGCAGAGGAAGGTCTTTGGACTAAGGTCTTCGGACTGGCGGTGCTTGGATTTTACGACGCCAGTCCAGCCAACTTTCCCATCTGGCAACAGGAGACGAGGCCTGGATCCATCACTGTAACCCTGAGTCCAGACTTAGATTCCATGGAATGGAAACATCGAACTACTTCGACTTCCTAAGAAGCTCCAAGAGCCACAGTTTCCTCAGATGTCACTGGGATTCTCGCAAATGACTAGTATATGCCAAGTACAACTACGATTACAGGTATCACTGTGTTGGCCCGATTGGAAAACTGTGTCGTTACATCGAGGCGAAAGAGCGAGGGATGTTGACCTAAAGTGTACCCCTGCTCCATGACAGTCAGCTGAGTCATCTGGCCCGTGCCCTACTAAGCAGCTGGTCCCGTCTGTGGAAACGAGTCAAATCTACCATCTTCCTTCCAGCCTAGACCCACCCCTGGCCTGAGGTGGGTATGATCTGTCTCAGACCATGAAGCCACGCCTGTGTGATGGCCACGGTGACGACAGAGGAGTTGGCTCCAGCCAGGAGTGACCAGCAGTTGAATAAGGAGTTCCACAACTGGTAAGTGTCTGAGTGGTCGGCGAAAATATGTTGATAGAAAAGAGATGAATAATGTGTCTGGCCTTTTTAGTCTATGCTTTGCGAAACTTTTTCACTGCCCTTCGCATGAAGGTCAAAAAAAAAGAGATGAGTTATCGATAACAGAAACTCAGGGCTTTGTTGTTGTTAAAACTTAAATTAAGGACTTAAAAGAGTCTCTGGTTTTCACAAGAACGATTATTGAAATACGTAGCACACAAACCGTTCTGTCGATCCCCCCCTCCATCTCCGAGCCACAGTTCCGTTCCAGTGTTTCTGCTGAGCAATGACCAGGGGGACAACACCTTACAGAACCACACACTCGTAATGCTCACCACCCAAACATTCCCCTAACGTTCACTATTCTCGTCTCTCTCTTATCTTCCATCTTTCTGCCCACGAGTTCACCCGAGGAGTAAAATAGAGAAGTGATCTTGGTATGGGAGTCAGGTAACACCTGGTACCTGCTGGACAACGGCCAGAGACGGTAATTAACGAAGCTTACCTGATTTTAATGAGGCATGATTAGGAGATATGATAACCTCAGGAGTGAGCGTAAGGGAGGCGTCCCGCAAGGACGCCCGCCTCCACCCTGGCTGTTTCCGAGGCCACACTCACCCACACTTTCTCCTTCACCCACAAATGGTCGTCCAGCCTCATGAATGTTGTACACCAGACCTACTTGTCTCTCACTCTCTCCATTCATTTATTCATCTCTCTCTCTCTCTCTCTCTCTCTCTCTCTCTCTCTCTCTCTCTCTCTCTCTCATATATATATATATATATATATATATATATATATATATATATATATATATATATATATATATATATATCATTTTATCTTTTTTATTATACTTTGGCGCTGTCTCCCGCGCTAGCGTGGTAGCGCAAGGAAACAGACGAAAGTATGGCCCAACCCACCCACATACATATGTATATACATACACGTCCACACACGCACATATACATACCTATACATTTAAAAGTAGACATATATATACATACACAGACATATACGTATATTCACATGTACATATTCATACTTGCTGCCTTCATTCTCGTTGTCACCCCGCCACAAAAGAAACGATACCCCCCCTCATGTGTGCGAGGTAGACCTAGGAAAAGACAACAAAGGCCACATTCGTTCACACTCAGTCTCTAGCTGTCATGTGTAATGCACCGAAACCACAGCTCCCTTTCCACATCCAGGCCCCACAGAACTTTCAATGGTTTACCGCAGACGCTTCATATTTCCTGGTTCAATCAAGTGACAGCACGTCGACCCCGGTATACCACATCGTTCCAATTCACACTATTCCCTGCACGCCTTTCACCTTCCTGCATGTTCAGGCCCCGATCGCTCAAAATCTTTTTCACTCCATCCGTCCACCTCCAATTTGGTATCCCACTTCTCGTTCCCTCCATATATCCTCTTTGTCAATCCTTCCTCACTCATTCTCTCCATGTGACCAAACCATTTCAAAACACCCTCTTCTGCTTTCTCAACCACCCTCTTTTTATTACCACACATCTCTCTTACCCTTACATTATTTACTCGATCAAACCACCTCACACCACATATTGTCCTCAAACATCTCATTTCCAACACATCCACCCTCCTCCGCACCACCCTATCTAAAGCCCACGCCAAACAACCATATAACATTGTTGGAACCACTATTCCTTCAAGCATACCCATTTTTGCTCTCCAAGATAACGTTCTGGCTTTCCACACATTCTTCAACGCTCCCAGAACCTTCGCCCCTTCCCCAACCCTGTGACTCACTTCCCCTTCCATGTTTCCATCCGCTGCCAAATCCACTCCCAGATATCTAAAACACCTCACTTCCTCCAGATTTTCTCCATTCAAACTTACCTCCCAACTGACTTGTCCCTCAACCCTACTGTACCTAATATCCTTGCTCTTATTCACATTTACTCTCAACTTTCTTCTTTCACACACTTTACCAAACTCAGTCACCAGCTTCTGCAGTTTCTCAATCGAATCAGCCACCAGCGCTGTATCATCAGCGAACAACAACTAACTCACTTCCCAAGCCCTCTCATCTACAACAGACTGCATACTTGCCCATGTTTCCAAAACTCTTGCATTCACCTCCCTAACAACCCCATCCATAAACAAATTAGACAACCATGGAGACATCATGCACCCCTGCCGCAAACCGACATTCACTGGGAACCAATCACTTTCCTCTCTTCCTACTTGTACACATGCCTTACATCCTCGATAAAAACTTTTCACTGCTTCTACCCACTTACCTCCCACACTGTATACTCTTAACACCTTCCACAGAGCATCTCTATCAACTCTATCATATGCCTTCTCCAGATCCTTAAATGCTACATACAAATCCATCTGTTTTTTCTAAGTATTTCTCACATACATTCTTCAAAGCAAACACCTGATCCACACATCCTCGACCATTTCTGAAGCCACACTGCTCTTCCCCAATCTGATGCTATGTACATGCCTTCACCCTCTCAATCAATACCCTCCCATATAATTTCCCAGGAATACTCAACAAACTTACACCTCTATAATTTGAACACTCACCTTCATCCCCTTTGCCTTTGTACAATAGCACTATGAATGCATTCCACCAATCCTCAGGCACTTCATCATGAACCATACATACATTGAATATCCTCACCAACCAGCCTACAACACAGTCACTCCCTTTTTTAATAAATTCCACTGTAATACCATCCAAACCCGCCGCCTTGCCGGCTTTCATCTTCCGCAAAGCTTTCACTACCTTTTCTCTGTTTACCAAACCATTCTCCCTGACCATCTCACTTCACACACCACCTCGACCAAAACACCCTATATCTGCCATTCTATCATCAAACACATTCATCAAACCTTCAAAATACTCACTCCATCTCCTCACTTCACCACTACTTGTTATTACCTCCCCAACAGCCACCTCACCGATGTTACCATTTGTTCCCTTGTCTTACGCACTTTATTTACCTCCTTCCAAAACATCTTTTTAAAACCCCTAAAATTTAACGATACTCTCTCACCCCTACTCTCATTAGCCCTCTTTTTCATCTCTTGCACCTTTCTCTTGACCTCAAAAAAACCTTTTTTTTCCCCCCCTTTCCCTTTTTTCCCTTTCCCCCTTTTTTTTTTTTTGGGGAAAGGTTTAAACCCCTTTTTTTTTTCCCTTTAAATTTTTTTTTTTTTTTCCCTTTTTTCCCCCCGGGCCTTTTTAAACCCCCGGCCCCCCGGGGAAAATTTTCCCCTTTTTTAAATTTAAAATTTTTGGGGTTTAAAGGGGGATTTTGGTTGGGGGAAAAAGGGGGTTTTTCCCCCAAAAAACCCTTTTAAAAATTTTTTTCCCCTTTTTTAAAATTTTTCCCCTTTCCCCCAAAAAAGGGGGGTTTTTTTTTCCCCCTTTTTTTTTTTAACCCCCCCCCAAAAAATTTCCCCCCTTTTTCCCCCAAAAATTTTTCCCTTTTGGGGAAAAAAGGTTTTTCCCCAAAAAAGGGGGGAAATTTAAATTTGGGGGAAAGGAAAAAAATTTCCCAAAAAAAAGGGGGGAAAAAAACCCGGGGGGTTTTTTTTTTTTAAAGGTTATTTTTTTTTTTGGGGGGGTTTTTGGGGTTTTTTTTAAAAAAAAAAATTTTTCAAAAAAAAATTTTTTTAAAAAAAAAAAATTTTTTTAAAAAATTTTTGGAAGGGGAAAATTTCCCAAAAAGGGGGGGGGAATTTTTTTTTTGGGGGGGGGTTTTTTTTTGGGGGGCCCCCCTTTTCCCCCCTTTGGGGTGGGGGGGGGCCTTTCCCCCCTTTTTTTTTGGGGGTGTTAACCCCTTTTATGGGCCTTTAAGGCCTGGGGTACGTGAAGGAGGTGCTTTTCCGGTTCTGTTAAACCCGGGGGGATTTTAAAAGGTGGGGGTTTCCAAAGGTGGGCGTTTTAAACCCCCTGGGGGAAACTTTTTAAAAGCCAGGTGGGTTTTCAACCCAGGCCCCCTTTTCAAACCGGGGTAGGAAAAAGGATTAGGGCCCTTTGGGAGTTTCCCCCAAAGGGTGACTTTTTTCAATTGAAGGAAGGGGGGGGTTTTAAACCCATTTATTTTAAAACGTGGTTAGTGTTGGGGGTAAAACCAAGCCGGTTTGGGCAAACGTTTTGGGGGGATTTCAACCCCGGTTGACGTGTTAAAAAGGATGGTAAAAACTTGTTCAAACCTGGTGGTGTTAACGCTGTGGTGCGGGGTTAAAAGCCGATGGTGAGTTTTTCAAGTTTGGTGACGTGTTCAACGCCGGTTGACGGTTAAAACCCCGGTGGTGACGTGTTAAAACCCCGGTGGTGACGTTTTTCAACGTGGTGGGGGACTTTGTTCAAAGCCGATGGTGCGTTTTTAAACCCCGATGGTGGGTTCAACCCCTTTGTTTGGTGACTTTGTTAAAAGCCGTTGGGGGCGTGTTCAACCCCGGGTGGTGCGTTTTTAAACCCCTTTGGTGGTGACTTTTTGTTCAACGCC
>NC_092288.1:24228087-24238087 GCF_036320965.1 Panulirus ornatus | reverse complement strand
GGCTATATTCGCGTTGTTATGTTCCACATAGATCCACATTGGCTGGTTATACTTTCTCGTCCCCCACACCCCCTTTATCTGGTCGTCTGCCCTTGTCCATCATGGCTGTTAATGACATAGTTCGTGATGTGTGAGCTAACGAGGACGCCGGCCTTGTAAACCGTTTAGCTAAGGCGCGTGAGGTCTGGACACGGTCATCTCCACACTGGCTGGCGGGCTCTGACGTACGTGTGTGCGTCTGTGCTCAAACTGGCGAACATATGAGGCTATCCTGGGCTAAGGAACTACATATCAATTATTCTAGTTCTATCAATAAAAACCAAATATATACATATTATTTTCTATATAGTGATTTAATAATAGGAAGTCGAATTACTTTTGGAATTACATAATGATTTCGTAACTCCCTCCGGCTCGGACAGAGATTACATTATGCCGCTCATGTAAAACTATTATGACGATCATTTCACCCGATTTATTCGCAGATATATTCCTATATCTTTAGTATCACTGTTATCTATTCTTCTCCGATAATCCGAGAGATGTATGAGAGATACGGATGTTAACATATAAGGAAGAGAGATATGTAATCTTGTTTCACAACTGGTTATTTTGCCGACGAGTCGATATAGGCTGTTTCACATAAATTTTGCTGACGAATTTATTCTCATTCATTCCAGTTTGATACCAGATATATCATTCTTTCTTTAAAAACACATAACTATGCAATTATATCGAGCCCCAGCAAATAATCAGTTGTGATAAGCGTTCAAATCAAATTTAATGGACTTAACCCCCAAGGGTTGACATATTGAAGTCCATGGAAAACGTCGTGTTGAAATAATCTCAACCAATCACCCAACCCTAACCGAACCCACCCCCCCCAAGCCTGACGCCTCCAACCCTGCCTACATACTATAGCGTAACCCAGAAGTGGCGTATGGGCAAATCAATGAGTATATATACATTACAATAAAGCAATATCTATATTACTCAGAAGCCACGTCTTTTGCAATGGCGTGGTTCTGGGTTGCAAGAAGCCTTTTTTTGCGCCATCTTCTCTAGTGACTTTGAGTGATCATGACCCATTAGCCTCATTGAGAAGCCATGGTCAGAAACTTGGGAGTTCAGCTTCCGTTTTTGAAAGACTAAGATGGCGTACAGTGCAATATGAAGACGGGTCATTTTTTACAACGAAGTTTCTCACCGTGAGCCAATAGGCGGGTTCGAACAAAGTCTTATCTCTTCCTTCCTAATGTGAAACATCTTTTTTTTTTTTAAAGAAAGACGAGTAGAATTCGTGTCTTTACGCCATTCCAACACATCTCCCCGACAATCTGATATAAAAAGATGTTGCTGGTGTGTGAGCCATGACGCTTCTTCGAGTTAATTATCGTAAACAGTTTATTACCGCCAACTGTCCCTCCCTGTAGATCATGATGTGTGTGTGTGTGTGTGTGTGTGTGTGTGTGTGTGTGTGTGTGTGTGTGTTGCACACCCCCGCACCCTTTCCCCCCTCTACCCCAACAGGGTGACCAGACACACGCCCTTCCTTCAGGGGAAATAAACCAGGGCACCAACCCTCATATGACCCCCTTACCGGAGAACCAGAGAATGAACCCACAATCCAATATGGCACCACACGACCATAATCTAGCGAGTGTGCATCCATCATTGTAGTAATACTTTCATGTCTCCTGGAGTTAGACAACTCAATATTGCTGAGTTCCTTTCCTTCGTTGCCCCACGTCCTCTGTCACGGCTCCCACACCTGGCTCTTGCAGTCGTTTCTGTAATATTCTTGGGGTTAAATCTAACCTTTCCTCTGTCGAACAGAATCTGATCTTCTTCCGTTTGAAACCCAAGAGATTGATCCTCCTCGACACTATCAGATCTCCAACGATAAACTCCACGATCATTTCGGCTGCAAGGGTGGAGTTTGTGTCTGTTGTAGTACGAAAACATCTATTGTCCGCCTCGTAGATTATGAAGCCAACTCACTCAAAGATTAATCTATCCTTAATTATCTTAATTGTGTGTGTCGTGTATATATTCCTCCAACTATGACCAACTCCTCGACTGTCTGACTTCCAGTCACGAAGCACTGCCGTGTTCGCAGCCACGTACTGAGGTCCTCTAAGGCATAGGACTTCAACCTACACCACACTGGAAGGTTTGGCTCCATCTGGGATGATCCCAGAGGAGCCGAGTCCCTTGGTGGGGATCTTCTTCCTTGCCGATCTGCAACATCGGGTACCCAGCACGAGTTCTTGACCGTCACGAACTCCTCTTACAATTCATACATTGTATCTGCGCCTCTCAGGGTCCTCCGACCACAATCTCATCTCTAATACCTCTTAGTAGACACGTCCATCCTCTCTTAAAACTCTAGAGGCTAGGAAAACACAGCGTCCATCCCTGCTGTAATTCTTCACCGACTTTCCCTAGGATTGGTACTGTCTCACAGGGCAGAGAGATGGCTCCTGCTGTGCTGACTATGTAGCAGAGATGGCTCCTGCTGTGCTGACTATGTAGCAGAGATGGCTCCTGCTGTGCTGACTGTGTAGCAGAGATGGCTCCTGCTGTGCTGACTGTGTAGCAAAGATGGCTCCTGCTGTGCTGACTGTGTAGCAGAGTTGGCTCCTGCTGTGCTGACTGTGTAGCAGAGATGGCTCCAGCTGTGCTGACTGTGTAGCAGAGTTGGCTCCTGCTGTGCTGACTGTGTAGCAGAGATGGCTCCTGCTGTGCTGACTGTAGCAGAGATGGCTCCTGCTGTGCTGACTGTGTAGCAGAGATGGCTCCTGCTGTGCTGACTGTGTAGCAGAGATGGCTCCTACTGTGCTGACTGTGTAGCAGAGATGGCTCCTGCTGTGCTGACTGTGTAGCAGAGATGGCTCCTGCTGTGCTGACTGTGTAGCAGAGATGGCTCCTGCTGTGCTGACTGTGTAGCAGAGATGGCTCCTGCTGTGCTGACTGTGTAGCAGAGATGGCTCCAGCTGTGCTGACTGTGTAGCAGAGTTGGCTCCTGCTGTGCTGACTGTGTAGCAGAGATGGCTCCTGCTGTGCTGACTGTAGCAGAGATGGCTCCTGCTGTGCTGACTGTGTAGCAGAGATGGCTCCTGCTGTGTTGACTGTGTAGCAGAGATGGCTCCTGCTGTGCTGACTGTGTAGCAGAGATGGCTCCTGCTGTGCTGACTGTGTAGCAGAGATGGCTCCTGCTGTGCTGACTGTGTAGCAGAGATGGCTCCAGCTATGCTGACTGTGTAGCAGAGACGATCTCGACCACGATGGAGTCCTACATCCCTTGTTACACTAGACATGGTCTGACTGCTCTTGCTATGATGCCCCTCGCATCCAGGACGCAATATATCGTACCATGTAACTCACTCCGTCTTCTAGAACCTACTCTGTTCGTCATATTTTTGCCCAGAATGATATTTTCTTCAACCAGAGTCATAAGAATACTTACCCAGCCTCAGGCGGGCAAGGTATGTGACATACCCCTTCGACTCCCGCGGAAGTATGCTACCAGTCTAGCTCCCATCCTTGCTCGTCTATTCTGCCTTTGCCTCAATATCTAGACTCTTCCCCTCCCTTGCGAAGCCTGCCCTGGTGCAGTCTATCCCTATGAAAGGAGACCATTCTAACCCCTCCAACTATAGATTCATTGCTCTCACTTCCACGACCTCCCAAGGTCTTTGAAACCCTCCTTAACCCTCACTTTCCCTAGAACTTAGAATCCCATCCCCTTCCCTCTGGGATCTGTCGTGTGTGACCCACCTCTGAACCTCATCTCACAGGAACTTTGGTGAAACTTTTGTCGTCATGGCCGTCGCCATCCCCAAAGGCAATGATTAACAGGGTGTGGCATAAGTCACTACTTTCTCAACTCATTACCTCTGGTTTTTTCTGCTTCTCTCTGTTCACTAAAGCACGGCTTCCTCTCCTGTGTGACGTCATCCTCGTATTGACGTCATCCTCTTATCGTATCAACAGTGGCGTTACTCAAGGTCTTGCTATATCACGTACTTTCTTCCTTTGTCTCCATAAATGATGTCTTTTCTTTCTTTTAAAGTAACTTGTAACCGTAATCTTACGCTGGTAATTCCACCTCACGTACTTCAACTCACTTTCCCATCCCTCTCATTCCAACACTCGTTCTCTTTCTCGCTCTGAACACATCGCCTTTCTCATGTTAGACCCGTTCAGCATCGTAAGATGCGGTAAACAATAACTTGGTCAAAACCCAGCAACACTGAGAAGTACTTCTACCTATAGCTTTTCGGTGACACACTTCTCTTTCAATCCTCAAACACAACAATTTAAGAATGTTATGTCACTCTAATGGTCTTGGAAACACCACATAACATCACAAAGTCTGCTTCCCGTAATCATTAACCATGTGAGCAGCAACTCTTACATAAATCCAGAGGTTTCATTCGTCCTCATGTACAGACTACTGCTCACACATGAAGGGGAAGGCGTGCTCCCTTCTGTCATCATGACTGGCCAATCAAACACCTTCCTTCTCGTAATATCATCCCCTACAACATAGTACCATCATCCCCCCTACAACATAGTACCATCATCCCCCTACAACATAGTTCCATCATCCCCCTACAACATAGTACCATCATCCCCCTACAACATAGTACCATCATCCCCCCTACAACATAGTACCATCATCCCCCTACAACATAGTACCATCATCCCCCCTACAACATAGTACCATCATCCCCCTACAACACAGTACCATCATCCCCCTACAACATAGTACCATCATCCCCCTACAACATAGTACCATCATCCCCCCTACAACATAGTACCATCATCCCCCTACAACATAGTACCATCATCCCCCTACAACATAGTACCATCATCCCCCTACAACACAGTACCATCATCCCCCCTACAACATAGTACCATCATCCCCCTACAACATACTCACAACACGTTGTGTCAGCCATTCCCTTGTCCTACACGTATCATCATCATGGTCAATGCTCTTTCTGAGTTGCTTGCGCGCGCATCTCTCACCCAAGGCACGAGAGTGTCTGCTGCTTCCCATAGTTTCATTGTGGGAGGCTAAACGCACGAGGAAAGACCATTGTGATGCCTCCTCTCCCTGAACAGCGAGAGTGTGGCTCCCTCTTTCTCTCTTTCTCTCGAATTAGTCTTGATTTGCTCGTCCAATGTCGGCCCAAAGTGCTGAAAACAAAAGCCAGTGTCGCTCCATAACATTGTAGCAGAGTAACTTGAAAACTGGTACGCACGTACGCTGGTCCAATACACCCCAACACATCTTTCTCAGTTTCTTACTTACGTCTTATGAAGGTACGTATGGAAGGCAAAAGTCGAGCGACTCAGAAAGTATTAGAGAAAGTATTTTGGGGTAACCTGTTTCAACTCTTCATTGACCTTTATGTAATGGTGAATATATGGAGGGAGAAAGCCTGGCTCTTGCTTCACTCTGGCTCTTGCCTCACCTTGTACCTTGCCTCATCCTGTACCTTGTCTCACCCTGTACCTTGCTTACACTGCACCTTGCCTAACCCGTGCTCTTGGCTCACCCTGCACCTTGCCTCACCCTGTACCTTGCCTCACCCTGCACCTTGCTTCACCCTGCACCTTGTCTCACCCTGTGTACTGCCTCACCCTGTACCTTGTCTCACCCTGTGTACTGCCTCACCCTGCACCTTGCCTCATCCCGTAAATTGCTTCACCCTGTGTACTGCCTAAGTCACCTTGTACAGCTCCCTTGTCACACCAACATGCGCGAATTAATATTGATAAGTTTTGGCGGAGGACATGCTGTGTGTGTATGTGCCCAGTGTGTGTATGGTGGAGGACATGCTGTGTGTGTATGTGCCCAGTGTGTGTATGGTGGAGGACATGCTGTGTGTGTATGTGCCCAGTGTGTGTATGGTGGAGGACATGCTGTGTGTGTATGTGCTCAGTGTGTGTATGGTGGAGGACATGCTGTGTGTGTATGTGTTCAGTGTGTGTATGGTGGAGGACATGGTGTGTGTGTATGTGTTCAGTGTGTGTATGGTGGAGGACATGGTGTGTGTGTATGTGCTCAGTGTGTGTATGGTGGAGGACATGCTGTGTGTGTATGTGCACAGTGTGTGTATGGTGGAGGACATGCTGTGTGTGTATGTGTTCAGTGTGTGTATGGTGGAGGACATGGTGTGTGTGTGTATGTGCTCAGTGTGTGTATGGTGGAGGACATGCTGTGTGTGTATGTGTTCAGTGTGTGTATGGTGGAGGACATGCTGTGTGTGTATGTGCACAGTGTGTGTATGGTGGAGGACATGCTGTGTGTGTATGTGTTCAATGTGTGTATGGTGGAGGACATGCTGTGTGTGTATGTGTTCAGTGTGTGTATGGTGGAGGACATGCTCTGTGTGTATGTGCTCAGTTTGTGTATGGTGGAGGACATGCTGTGTGTGTATGTGTTCAGTGTGTGTATGGTGAAGGACATGCTGTGTGTGTATGTGCTCAGTGTGTGTATGGTGGAGGACATGCTCTGTGTGTATGTGCTCAGTTTGTGTATGGCGGAGGACATGCTGTGTGTGTATGTGTTCAGTGTGTGTATGGTGAAGGACATGCTGTGTGTGTATGTGTTCAGTGTGTGTATGGTGGAGGACATGCTCTGTGTGTATGTGCTCAGTTTGTGTATGGTGGAGGACATGCTGTGTGTGTATGTGTTCAGTGTGTGTATGGTGAAGGACATGCTGTGTGTGTATGTGCTCAGTGTGTGTATGGTGGAGGACATGCTGTGTGTGTATGTGTTCAGTGTGTGTATGGTGAAGGACATGCTGTGTGTGTATGTGTTCAGTGTGTGTATGGTGGAGGACATGCTCTGTGTGTATGTGCTCAGTTTGTGTATGGTGGAGGACATGCTGTGTGTGTATGTGTTCAGTGTGTGTATGGTGAAGGACATGCTGTGTGTGTATGTGCTCAGTGTGTGTATGGTGGAGGACATGCTGTGTGTGTATGTGCTCAGTGTGTGTATGGTGGAGGACATGCTGTGTGTGTATGTGTTCAGTGTGTGTATGGTGAAGGACATGCTGTGTGTGTATGTGCTCAGTGTGTGTATGGTGGAGGACATGCTGTGTGTGTATGTGCTCAGTGTGTGTATGGTGGAGGACATGCTGTGTGTGTATGTACTCAGAATGGATACGATGGATTTGAAAATGAACTTCTACATCTGCCGTGTCTCGGGAAGGTTGGTAAGCGTGGATGAAACACGCATTTCTTGATAATATATATATATATATATATATATATATATATATATATATATATATATATATATATATATATATATATATATATATATAGATAGATAGATAGATAGATATATATATATATAGTTTTTATCGAGGATGTAAGGCATGTGTACATGTAGGAAGAGAGGAAAGTGATTGGTTGTCAGTGAATGTAGGTTTGCGGCAGGGGTGTGTGATGTCTCCTTGGTTGTTTAATTTGTTTATGGATGGGGTTGTTAGGGAGGTGAATGCAAGAGTTTTGGAAAGAGGGGCAAGAATGAAGTCTGTTGTGGATGAGAGAGCTTGGGAAGTGAGTCAGTTGTTGTTCGCTGATGATACAGCGCTGGTGGCTGATTCATGTGAGAAACTGCAGAAGCTGGTGACTGAGTTTGGTAAAGTGTGTGAAAGAAGAAAATTAAGAGTAAATGTAAATAAGAGCAAGGTTATTAGGTACAGTAAGGTTGAGGGTCAAGTCAATTGGGAGGTAAGTTTGAATGGAGAAAAACTGGAGGAAGTAAAGTGTTTTAGATATCTGGGAGTGGATCTGGCAGCGGATGGAACCATGGAAGCGGAAGTGAATCATAGGGTGGGGGAGGGGGCGAAAGTCCTGGGAGCCTTGAAGAATGTGTGGAAGTCGAGAACATTATCTCGGAAAGCAAAAATGGGTATGTTTGAAGGAATAGTGGTTCCAACAATGTTGTATGGTTGCGAGGCGTGGGCTATGGATAGAGTTGTGCGCAGGAGGGTGGATGTGCTGGAAATGAGATGTTTGAGGACAATGTGTGGTGTGAGGTGGTTTGATCGAGTAAGTAATGTAAGGGTAAGAGAGATGTGTGGAAATAAAAAGAGCGTGGTTGAGAGAGCAGAAGAGGGTGTTTTGAAATGGTTTGGGCACATGGAGAGAATGAGTGAGGAAAGATTGACCAAGAGGATATATGTGTCGGAGGTGGAGGGAACGGGGAGAAGAGGGAGACCAAATTGGAGGTGGAAAGATGGAGTGAAAAAGATTTTGAGTGATCGGGGCCTGAACATGCAGGAGGGTGAAAGGCGAGCAAGGAATAGAGTGAATTGGATCGAAGTGGTATACCGGGGTTGACGTGCTGTCAATGGATTGAATCAGGGCATGTGAAGCGTCTGGGGTAAACCATGGAAAGTTGTGTGGGTATGTATATTTGCGTGTGTGGACGTGTATGTATATACATGTGTATGGGGGTGGGTTGGGCCATTTCTTTCGTCTGTTTCCTTACGCTACCTCGCAAACGCGGGAGACAGCGACAAAGCAAAAAAAAAAAATAAAATATATATATATATATATATATATATATATATATAGTAATTACTCTATAAATGAAGATGAAATAAATAATAGAATGCATGATAACTGTCGGCAAACATAGACTTTACATAATATAATTTGTTTTTTACGGACTTTGAGAACCATATATATGGAAAGCATAAGGCTTTCAATATAAGGCAAGACCCCAGAGCACTGTTATTGAACACATAAAATGTTTATATTTTTGTTGATGTACGAAGCAGCAGGAGGGCTTGGGGGAGGAGGGGGGATGCTATTTCATGTGGCGGGGGTGGCGACGTAAATGGATGAAGGCAGCAAGTACGAATTTGTACATGTGTATATATGTATATGTCTGTGTATGTATATATGTGTATACATTGAAATGTATATATATATATATATATATATATATATATATATATATATATATATATATATATATGTGTGCGTGTGTGGGCGTTTATGTATATACATGTGTATGTGGGTGGGTTGGGCGATTCCTCGTCTGTTTCCTTGCGCTACCTCGCTAACGCAGGAGACGGCGATTAAGTATACTAATGATAAAGAATATAGTCTTTCATTATACACATATTTCGTTATAGTAAGCAACTTAACACGAGCAAATATATATTTAAACAAATTCCACCATAAAGAGATGTATTGACAACAGGTATACATGAAGCGAGTATACATACATACATACATGATTCGTTTATCTTGCTTTGAATATTCATTTCTTTATGTATACGACTGTCAACTATGGCACTAGGAACAGGGCTGTTACCTACTGGCGAAGTGATTAGGCAGTTAGGAGGGAAAATGCGCCCCTCTGCATACATAGCCTGCATGTATATTATGCATTCGATATACATACAATGTATAGTGCCACGACTGATCACAGGAAGTGGGACACAGATGGCGTCCTGTGTGTGTCGGGCCGGCGGGGACAGAGGGCGCTGTTACAACTATCCCAAAGCAGGACACCAGGTTACCATGACGCAAACAAGCAAACAAGCAACTCTCTCTCTCTCTCTCTCTCTCTCTCTCTCTCTCTCTCTCTCTCTCTCTCTCTCTCTCTCTCTCTCTCTTTGTCTTGCTTGCTTGCTTCCCTCACCCGATGCACCTCAGCCTAGCTACGGTGGGAGACATACAGACCATATATATATATATATATATATATATCTTTTCTTTCGTACTATTCGCCATTTCCCGCATTAGCGAGGTAGCGTTATCAACAGAGGACTGGGCCTTAGAGGGAATATCCTCACCTGGCCCCCTTCTCTGTTCCTTCTTTTGGAAAATTAAAAAAAAAACGAGAGGGGAGGATTTCCAGCCACCCGCTCCCTTCCCTTTTAGTCGCCTTCTACGACACGCAGGGAATACGTGGGAAGTATTCTTAATCCCCTATCCCCAGGGATAATATATATAT